>NC_085138.1:62525655-62562159 GCF_035046485.1 Aedes albopictus | reverse complement strand
GGGATACGTACTGCGTAAAAAAACTCAGTTCAAAGTTCAGAAAACCGCATAAAAAAAGTCTCATAATTTCTCGACGAATCATGCAAAAATAAGACGATGATTTTTTCTTGTATGGAGCTTTCATTTACGCGGCCGCGTAAATGAAAACCGCGTAAAAGAAGACCTGTCTGTATATTGAAGATTCTCCAGACCATGGTTTCCCAAACTGTGGGTCGCGACCCCCAGGGGGGTCGCCGGCCTTAATCCAGGGGGTAGCGAGGGATAGCCGAAAATGTTACTGTAACATACAACAAATGAGGGAATTTCTCGGTGGGCCGCAAAAAGTGCGTCAGCTGGCAAAAGGGGGTCGCGCACCTGAAAGTTTGGGAACCTATGCTCCAGACATTTTAACAAAATATATGTATAATTTTCTATTCAAATTACTCATACACCTTCCCTCAGGCTTTGGACCAAAAATGTATCTATGGATTGCACAAAAAAAAACTTACCTGAAACTTTTGGAAAAATGTATATGGTTATGTTTCAAACATCCATTTTATCACAAGATGATTTTATAAATGTTTGTGGTATTTCCAGTCTCGTCTATTGAAGTACAGACAATTCAGATTTGTTATTCTTACCATGCATTTCATGGACAGAAACCACTGTTCATCAAATCGAGGAAAAATGGCTCCCTGGAAAATTGTTTCCACAACCGTCCGATCCGTCGAGAATGGAGCATTGAAAAGACCGACCAAAGGACGGTACCGTGTGAAAGCGACGAGCAAAGAAGACGGCGGGGATACGAGGATCGATTTGAACCGTAAATAGACGGAACGGGTTGCACCATTTTATATAAACCCGGATGTGTCCGTCCACCTAGGCGAGGGCGTGGATGGGAGCGAGCCAGTCGCGGTGTGGAAAAGGGATCGGAAAACAATTCCTGCCAAGTTAGTGCACCTCCGGACCGGATTGGACGACTTGGACTAGGAGGGCTAGGACGACGACCAGAACGACGATGATGATGCGACTGGGAGTTGGGGTTTCCTGTTTGTCTTGTTTGTCATGTCCTGTTGCAGGTTCGCGCGCTACTGGAAGAATGGCGACGACGACGACGACGACGACGACAGAGCGACAAGGACAAAGATGGACAAGTCACGTAGAGTGAGCAAAAATTGATACAGACTCGTCGATGGTTGCGGTGGGGTGCTTTAATGTGTTGAACGATTCAAGGTGGTACAACGGGTGCTGGGAAAGGGAATTCGGTTGGAAGTAGGGGACGGTCGGAGCTGATGGTCCGGAAGTACAATAGCTGCCCTACTGCTACTAGTGCTGCTCCAGTGGTAGCAGTTGGCTCGTTCTGAACTCAATGAAGCGATAAAGAAATAAGTAATTTATTGAATTTGCTCTTTTGCTTTTTGTGGTGCTATTTGCACTTGGGGGGAACGGTGTGTTGAATTCAAGATGTTTTGAAAGAAAGTTTTTGAAATAAGGGTGTTGGTAGTTAAATTGATTTGATGAAAGAATTGAATTGATGCTATCTATATATTTGTTTTGGACTATCCTGAACCATTCAAACACCTGCTCCCTGTAAACACCCATGCTCCAATAATTTTTCCTTGCCTGTTTTAATCCTCCCCTGAAACCTCTTTGCGCACTCCATATACTCTTTTTCCCTTACAACCTCCTTCCAGCCTCTTTCAAACAGCCTGCAGCTGTCTTTTTAGATAATTCCAATGGCACCTTTTACTTCCACTATTTATTCAATAATACGTGATTTAATAAAGTGTTCGTTGAAACACCGCTACCAATATTCAACGTATCAGATAACATTAAGTAAATTTATACTGCGCGTACTAACTTTCGCCTAGGTCAATCCCCCGTGAGCTCATAAATATCCTCCAGTTAGTCGTCCTATCTCAAGAATTTCCACCCTCGTTATCTCACTTCTTCACATTTCTCAATACACCTACTACTCACCCTAATCGTGCAGATTTGTTTTAATTACCAGACATAATTAATAATTGAAGCGCCCGAAGCACCATGTTCCACCCCCGACCCGACTCGACTCGACGGTCTTTTAAATCCCCGAGTCCCTTCGGCAAAATTGTTCATTTAATTCCGAAGCCCTCCCATCCACCCGACCGGCACGGCGCGACGCCCCGCATCGCAAACAAACCCCGTCCAACAAATTAAATTTCAAATCATTCCTGCCAAAGTTTGCAACAACCCTTCTCGAAAACAAGCACATAAATCTTAATTAATTCGCCCCATTTTCTGCTTCCATTCATGGCTGTGGGGAAGCTCTCACTGCGAACTCATAGAAGATAGAAACGCTCACTCATGGCTCTCTCGTTTTTTCTGCTCTCTCCCTTTCTCTTCCACAGATTGAAGCTAGAATGTGATAAACTCGCCAGCGAGAAAACCGAAATGCAGCGACATTATGTCATGGTAAGTCGAAAGTTTGTAATTGCTCCTATCGTCCCCCTCCCTACTTCGAAACAGAATCCGACAGTGTTTCGTCTGTGTTTGCTGAGAAGTGGGACTGAGAAAACGATACCCCTTATAAGGTGAAACTGAAAGCATTTCCGCACTTTTTGGTTTTTGGTTTTTTATTCAATAACGAAGCAATATTTTCAAAATCGGTTTTCGTGCACATGTATAGTATGGATCAAGGTATCTTCTGATTTTTTTTGTAGTGGAAAATGTTTTTCGTTTTTGCAGAAACTATTTTTGAACAAAATTTCACAAAAGAATGTTTTTTTCCGAAAATATAAAACATTTTCCACCTCAAAACAATACAGAAGATACCTTGATCCATACTCTACATGTGCACGAAAACCAATTTTGAAAATATTACTTCGTTATTTAAAAAAAATCAAAAAAAAGAAATAGAAAATGCTTCCAGTTTTGCCTTAAATGGAGCTGGGACCACATACAGGGGATGGCCAAAATGTTTTTTCTCTCACAAAAAAGTTCAACATGCTATAACTTTTCATAGAGTGCATCAAAAAATCTTAAATTTTGACTGTTTGTCAACCTATTATATGTGCATCATTGGTACAAATTTGGGCTCGATTGATTAATGTTTCGCAAAGTTAGAACCGTTCGGGTAAAAGACTATTTTATAGACAACTAATTTTTGAGCTGCCATATCTCGGAAACCAGTGAACCGAATTGATACTTAATACGACCAGTGAACAATATATTGATACTTAATACGACGTTATAAATTGTTATATTTTCCCATGGCGAATTAAGTTATACCGTTATGTTATGTTCATTGGCCGAAACCCCCCCCCCCCCCCCCCTCTCATGACCACGTGGTTTATGGACAGCCCAATACATGTAAATAGTGCGACGTGGAACTGAAATAACAAAATGATATCATAAATGGGACAGGCTTCCTATCATTGGCACACTCCGTAATAAATACTAAAAATGGATGCGCTCCGTTTCTATATTTTTCCTGTAAAATTTGAAAACAAATCTATCATTTCACATTTTGACGACATTCGGCGGTCTTCTTCTTATTTTTTCAGAAAGAGTTTTCCTTAGGTAGTGCAATAACTGGTACAGGCAACCTAATAAATGTATTTTATTGGACGGATACCACTTTGATCATTTTTTTGAAACTTAGGGCCGATTTCTTTACCTCGGCTTAACCGGTAAGCCAGGCTTACCCATACAGTTAAACCTGGCTTAACGCTTAAGCCAGGGTGAAGAAATCGCCCCTTAGGCTGTTACGAATATTTATTTCTCTTTTTGTCCCACCACTTAGGCTGGTCGAGGTATAATAAAGCATTTATGCAATTCAGTACCATTATTTATATTTTATGTAACTTTTATGTAATAATACCAAAATTATAATGGCCATTTTTTCCGAACTGGTTCATTAACGCAACTGAGTAAGTTGTTATAATGTTTTATAAACTTTATGCAACTCAAATGAGTTGTGTAATGTAACAATCATTGCATTATATTTTGTATGGAACTCGTTGCAAAACTCGATTTTTTCAGCAACCCATTACATAAATGACTTTTAATCTGAAAAACCGATACGTGTAATGCAGCTCCGACTGTCGTGACATTTGGTGGGTTTTAAGTTCATTGGATATAATTAGACCCATACCAAATTTGAAAAAGGGTGGTTCCAAAACCAAATATTTCAAAACCAAAAATAAATGTTCAAAAAACCATAACCCTCTAAACAATTGACCTTTTTTATGTCTTGTAGTTTTCAAGAAAAATATGTTGGAATGGTCAAATTGCGGTTAGGCGCAACAAATATGGGGCTGTTCATAAACCTCGTAGACCAAAATTTGGCCATCTCAGACCCCCCCTCCCCCCTCGTATACTTTTGTCCATACAAAAAAATTGAAATTTGTATGGACCGTGGACTTTGGCCAGACTCCCCCCCCTCCCCCTAAAAAGTCTACGTGGTTTATGAACGGCCCCTATGTAAAAAAATAGTTTTTCGATAGGTCGATCCCGATGATGTCGATATCATCCGCGTAGCCCAGGAGCATATGCGACCTCGTGACAATGGTTCCACTTCTTTGCACACCAGCTCTCTTTATCGCTCCTTCCAGCGCTATGTTGAACAGTAAGTTCGAAAGAGCATCGCCCTGCTGCAGTCCGTCTAAGCCTAAGGTTACGAACGATGACGAAATTTTATCCGCAACGCGTACACTTGATTTCGAACCGTCATGCGTCGCAAGAATCAGTCTAATCAGCTTCGCCGGAAATCCATGTTCAATCATAATCTGCCATAAATCGTTTCTCTTCACTGAATCGTACGCCACTTTGAAATCAATAAACAGATGGTGGGTCTGCAAGTTGTACTCCCGAAATTTATCGAGAATCTGCCGCAGGGTGAACATCTGATCCGTCGTTGATCGGCCCTCACGAAAACCCGCCTGATATTCGCCGACGAAGGACTCCTCAATCGGCCTTAGTCTGCTAAACAGAATTCCGGACAATATTTTGTACGCTGAGTTGAGAAGTGTTATTCCTCTGTAATTTGCGCACTCCAGTCGATGCCCTTTTTTGTATAGAGGGCAAATGAGACCATCCAATCAACTAGCAGGCAGTTCTTCCTCTTCCCATATATTCAATATAAAAGACAATTACACCATCTTCGGCCAGAGGCCGTACAGACTGAACACTATTAACATTAGACAACGGATAACACATATAACACCCAGTGGCCCAGTGGAGAACTCTCCGTTTAACGAAAAGTTTTCCCTGACTGGAGCGGGAATCGAACCCACACACCGAGGCTTACGAGACACCTGAATGACTGGCGCCGCTAACCACTCGGCCACGAAGTCCACGGTGTAAGAGTTGATACAGCTGCTCACTACCGTGCTTGAGAAGCTCGGCCGGGAGTTCGTCCTTCCCAGCAGCCTTATTGTTCTTCAGCCCCCTAATGGCTGTCTTGACCTCGTCTAGCGTTGGAGGTTCCACAGTTTGTCCGTCGTCGTCGATTCGAATTCTGTCTGTCACTCTTCGATCCTCACCGTTCAACAACTCCTCGAAGTGCTCTCTCCACCTGGCAGCCACCATTGTTTTGTCTGTCAGCAAGTTTCCTTCACGGTCGTTGCACATGACGGGAGAAGGCGCTGTTTTTTCTCCGCACGCCATTGGCAGTTTCGTAAAACCTCCGCATATCGTTCTGCTCCATACTTTCTAGCGCCTGTGCATTCACATTTTCCTCATGATATTTCTTCTTTCTGCAGTGGATTCGTTTTTCGGCTGCTCTCGCTTCCCTATATCGCTCCCTGCTCTGCCGGGTCCCAGACACCAGCATCCGGCTTCTGGCGACATTCTTCTCATCCGTTACCCTCTGACACTCCTCGTAGAACCACCCGTTCCTAGGTCGTATTTGAGCAGTGCCTATCACCTCCCGCGCTGCCGTACTCATCGCTCCTCTCCCACAGAGTATTGAGATTATCGCTCTCGTTGATTGCACTTATCCGCTCGTCCAGCTTCTGGTTATAGTTAGCTACCGTACCGTCTGCTGAAAAACGCTGGATGTTGAAACTCATCGATCGCCGGCTCTTAGAGTCCAACACGGTTGATAACCGAACTCGAATCTTACTAACTACGAGGTAGTGATATGAGTCGATGTTGGAACCCCTGAAAGTTCTAACTACAATGACGTACGAGAAGTGACGGCCATCTACCAGTACATGGTCGATTTGGTAGCAAACTTCACGCTAACGCCGCTCAGCACTAAAGTGCATAATTTCCAGACTACACCAAAAATGTGTAACCCTTGCACATTTACAAAATCAGCTCCAGTGTCCGCAAAATCGTTTAATTCGCAAAAAATTTTGTACGCCAATCTAGCTCGGTTTACTAGTGACCTTGGAAAACAAAAACAAATCAACATTTCGCATCTAGACGAGTGTACGAGCTGTTTTTTGAGAATGTGTAACTGTCACTCATTTTTGTGTGGTCTGGAAATTATGCACTTATGAGTAGGTCTTACACATTTTAGTGCTGAGCAGTTTTAGCGTGTTCGGCATTTGGGTATCTCCAGGTGTGCTTGTGAAAATTCTTGTGTGCAAAGTAATTGCTACTAATGGCCATCCCTCTGGCAGCAGCAAAGTTAGCTAATCTCAGGCCGTAGTCGTTTGTGACGGAGTGATGGCTCTCCGTACCGATGATTGGACGGAAAAAGTCCTCTTTTCCGACCTGCGCGTTAGTGTCACCCATGACAATCTTAACGTCATGTTTTTGGCGTTCTCCATAGGTCTTGTCAAGGCATTCGTAAAACGCATCCTTTACGTCATCGGTTTTGTCGTTGGTCGATGCATAGATATTGGTCAGACTGTAGTTGAAGAATTTGCCTTGAATCCTCGAATCGGCTTCCACTTCATGACTCGCTTCATCTGTTTCCCAATCACTATGAATCCGACCCCATTTTCTGCCTTATCGCTGCCGCTATGGTAGATGTTATATTTGAATGATGTGTTGACGACGAGATCCACCGCCCTGAACTCACGTTCACCAGATTTTGGCCACCGCACTTCCTGAATAGCAGCAACACAAACACACCAACTTTCTGCAATTCACGAGCCAAAAGGCTCACTCGTCCAGGTTCATTTAAGGTCCTGACGTTCCAGGTACCGAGTTTCCAATCATAGTCCATATTCCGTTGCCGGGTCGTTTTCCGAGAGTATCGTTCGTATTTTCTTCTATTATCTTCATTTTTCATGGTGGTGTAAGGCTGCGACAGGCTACCTTACCGGAGTCGCGCTGCCTACATCACGTTGGTGGGGCTGCCACCTTAGGTATAGCTGACGCGATACAGCGTTTCATGTTCAGCCGCAGGATGCCAGAACAGACGCACGCTATGTCCAAAAGGAAGTATTATGAAAAGTGAATGACCCTCAAAGTTTTTTCGCTAGATCCGTATTTCTGAACCTCTAGATTCAGAATATGTGCAATTTAAAATCATCCATCTTGGATTTTTTTACCACACATTTTTATATGGGATGAAATTTGTGAAACTTTAAACCGCTACTAAGAAATCACCCAATGCGCCGATGCATTGTCGCGGGTGACAACACACGTCCGACAGCACGAACCTCTCCACTGCGACTGACTCGTCGCTTCTCATCGGACAGCAGTGATCGGGCCCACGTACATAATATGGAGTGGCATACGCTGTTGCCGTCTCACCCCACACAAAATTGGTCTTAAAATGCCTTTTTCCGACATTTGTATGGGAAAATATGGAAAATATAAAATAATATGAAAAAACCCAATATGAAATATTTTAACCCTTTAAAAAGCAGTGGCAACTATATTGCCACCTCATAACAATATTTTTTTCTGCTCACATAGAAAATGTTGCTAACTTTTGTTTAAACTATTGGACACATTTGACCTTTGTCATCACTCATTATTTTTTGATCATTTTTGAGCCAGTGAAGGTAAATAAGCTCAAACTTTGGTTGTGACAAACAAATCACAAATCTATTGATGACGAATGGAAGGCCTATGTTCCTTCTACTCGTGGACAAAATTTCAGCTGGTTTGCTTTACTACTTTGAAAAACATCTCTCAAAATAATGATCCAATCGTGTCTAAATCCAAACATGTTACTCATGAATGTTAGAGCAGTTACATGTCAAAAACTAGCATGATTGATTACCGCATTTCGAAGCTACAGAATTTTAAACTTACTTGCCGAAAAACTGAAATTTAGACCAATTTTTTTCATACAAAACCGACCGGTATTTTTTTGAAAATAAAATCGTTTTTGTTTATTACACCACATATGCTTTATATTCCAATGTAGTTCGAGTTGATTCCGTGCCTGGTTTTCTCGGCCTTATAAAGGGTTAAGCCGCACTGATTCTGAAACTAGAGGCCCAAACCTACGATCCTAGAGCATAACATTTGAGGTACATTCATTTATCATAATACTTCCCTTTGGACATAGCGTGAGACGCTGTTTGAGCCGCACTTCCTTGGTAAACAGACTCTCGGGACGTACCTCCTCAATCTAGTTGAAGTCAGAAGGACAACAGTTCCCAGGTTGCACTACCAACTAAGCACACATTTCTTAGCTGGCGGTCTTTGTCATCGATTGACCCGTGGAAGCATAAGGTAGCAAATTATGAGGATCAGAGCTATGTTGGACTCTCTCCTTATCGACTTATCTTTTGCAGCCCAAAACTGAAACACTTATTCTTCGGTAATAACAACTGGATTTATTGGACACTTAGCTTCACTGAATGTATATTTCTGACGGACGCTGTATTACAAACTTGTTTCAAAACGGGTATAATGATAAACGGTTATTAATTGGAATGGAATACGATAATGGCTTATATATGATAACAAAGAATAATGACTAGCAATGGCTAATTGTCTACAGATGATTCCTTAAGACTATTATAGAAAGGTCGACCACCTTTAACTGGAAGATATTTCTACATTGTGGTCGTATTTGGCGGGAAAATACTACAAGTAATGAGAGCGCGTGAGTGCACAACTCTTATGAGTGCAATTGCGTTACGGATGCAGTACAGTCTGGTTAATCTAATCCGGACTCATCGTTTCTTACAACAAATATGCGTAAACAAAGTCCTCAACATCTTCTAAGACATCACTTCAAACCAACAAACCGGTTTCAAGCTATTTTTTTTTTTTGAAGAAGAAAATAAGTTTTTTTTTTTCGTACACCTTTTTGAAGAGTTGAGTGCAAATAACATGAAAAGCAGTTTCAGATATAATCTCACACATGAGCAAAGTTTCATAAGAACCGAAAAAAGGTCGTGTCTACGCGATTCACGCGTTGAGCTGGAGATGCACAATATTGCCTAGATGCACTAGTGCATCTTCTATTATTTTATTCTATCTCAAATTTGATAACTGATGACGTTACTCTATTAGCTCAACGGCGCTCTGATATGCAGAGCAAGCTCGATGATCTTGCTAATCGGTCGGCGGCGGCAACATCAACAAGACCAAATCGTTGGATGTAAACACGATCAACCCTTCCAGCTTTACGATAATTGGGTAAGCAGTGGAGAATGTTTAAAGCTTCCAATATCTTGGTAGCCAAATGGCGGCCGATAGCGGCACCAAGATCAACATAGGTGCACGGATCAAGTGGGAGCTGCTTTTGCGAGTTTAAGAAATGTATGGAAATACACCCAAATTAGTCGACGCACCAAAATCCGAATTTTCAACTCAAACGTGAAATCTGTGCTGCCATACGCTAGTGAAACCTGGTGTGTATCAGTGGAGAATATTCAACGGCTACAGGTTTACATCAAAAGATGCCGGTATATAATTCTTGCATGGTGGCCTCACAATTGGATCTCCAACGTGGAGCTCCATCGGTGATGTCATCAAAAGCCAATAGCGAAAGAAATTCGGGAGCGGAAGTGGAGGTGGGTCAGCCACACTCTACGCAGGAGTGGAAACGACTCAACAACGAAATCAAGCAAGTCGACAGACTTGGTCACAGATCAAGGCGATGGCGGGCAATCGCCAGGGATGGAGATTTTTCAATTTGGCCCTCTGCACCACCGTGGGTGCTTAGGGCTGAAAATAAGTAAGAAAGTTAAATTTGAGTGTCTGATGAACATCAAGCACTTGTATTCGATTACCGTTCAGTATATTATTGTCATGAAAAAACTAAACTTATTGATGCTTGTCATCCAACAAATTGACGCAACGGGGTCAATTTTTGTGTCGAGAAGTTGGCTCCAGTTCTCTTAAATTTGCCAATTCACCAATACGGTGTGATACCGAGCCGTGATGGAATTCAGATGGACTTCAATAAAAAAAAGTGTAAACGTGAGAAGCCTGTCCTATCTGGGAGCTCTCTCTGGTTCCATCCTGTTCAACAACGCGTGGAAAAGTGCTGAACAAATAGAAAGACAGCGTGGGCAAACCGAGACCGGTTAGTAGTTTGCGCGCATTAAAACCGGACGAAAGGCAGTAAAAAAAGTCCTGCCGACGAGCACGAAAAAGTGCAGGGCATAGTGCATAACCATGATGGGTGCAACTATGAGTTATGTGGCTTGGCTCATCGTCGTCGCCGTCGCTTGGCACCGACCGACAACCAACGGCGATGGTCGGTTGAATGATGTGAACTCATTCCTCTGGACCCTCCGGAGCTGTGGTGTGCTACCGCCTCGTCTGGTGAAGTGGTGGAACTGTAAAGTGGCTTTCTCTCCCAGGCGAGGTGGTGGCGGCCCGATGGTCTTTGTGGAGTGGGCTAGCGGTGTGGTGCGTGGATGGTTTATGTTCGTTCGTTTCGCGCTTAGATGGAGATCTATGACGTGTGCATGTGCCGCCGAAGCTGTGTTGGAACTATGGCGGGAAGGTTGTGGATAGGGAATGGGTATACAAATAATGATGGAATTTCGAGTTCCAACGAATGGTGGAGTGAAACATGGCCACTTTGGATTACATTGTATTTTTGGAAAAAAGTCCACGCTGTTCTGGTTTAGAAAAAAAAGTAAGTTGGGTGCTTTGAATTGAAGGAACTGCTGTTATACGTTAACTGTGATGGAGGCGCATGGTAGTTTGCCTTTCCAAAGCAATCGCACATTAAAATCCAAAGAATGAGTTAACGCATAGTCAATGGTTAGTACATTCAACCATCGAACGGTACTGTATCTCAACGTACTGTGAATACAAGACAGTTTTATGAAAATGAAACTCAATGACGTTCCAGGTCTTAACATTTTCCAAATGTTAACCCTCCTAAGATGTTAAGTGGAACTGCATGCAGAGCAAGACTCAAGCTAGGATGGTGGCTGCCTACATACATATGTACATACATGTTAACCCTCCTAAGATGTTAGGTTTTTCGCACCACGATGGCATGGAGCAATTTGAGCGTGCCTGTATGTGTCATATTTACACCAACTTCATACTAGGGTTAAACAGTTTCTTAAAATCTTATAAAACATCGAATTCTCGCTCTATGTAAACGGCTGATGTAGATGCGAATACAGTAGTGCCTTAATGTTGCACCGATTCAATTACAAAGTTATTAATGGTTTCTGTTGAAAAATATGAATTAAAATTTTGTATTAGCGATGGAATTATTTTTTATTATCATACAAATTGTCACGAAGGTTTTTAGAATTCAATAAAATGTGTTTTCATAAGTAAGGTTCACAAAAATATGAACAAAAACTAAATTGAAAAAAAATCAGGGTCGTCTAATTTTCCGGAAAATTTCAGTGAAAAACAAAAATTTTCTACAGACACCACCTAATTTGATAAATCATAACTCAAGAACGAAGCATCGTAGACATTTTTTGTGAAATTGTAAGCAAATTTTATCTGCATTTTAAAAAATACAAAATGAAAAATGTTTTCCACAGTTGGGGTAAATCGGTTAGAATAGTGTGAAAAACTAATGAGGAAGTCTGAAAAAAATCTAAAAAAAATTCAAAATTTAAATTCCACAAAAATGGTCATAACGTTCCTGAGTGATGACCAATTTTATGGAAATTTAAACTTAAAAAACCCGATTTAATCCACCTATGGTGAACAGAACCCTTCTTACACTTATTAAAACTATTGTTGTATTATTTGTATTTAACATATTTATTTTGTGTGATGGACCAAAAGTTCTAGAAAATATTGTGGATTTGGCATCTAGTAAATTGGTTTTCAAAATAGCATCATGGACCATGGACTAAACTACCAGAAATGCCAGACACCTTCTAGAATCTTGTGTGAAATTTTTAAAAAAATAGCTTACATATTCTGGAATATTGTATCTTTTGTTAACTGCCAAAAGATCTTGAATCGATTAACAAATGGATAAGAAAATCAGCGAGATATACTTTGTCTGATATCTCTTAATCAGTCGATTAAATTAGCTCCGAAGTACTTGGTATTCATGGTTATGGGGCAAAAAGGACAAAAATGATATATCTACAAAGTTAATCAGTTTTGGCATTAGCTAGTTATCTTCGCTGTCTGGTTCTTGCATTTTTCCCACAATATATAAATTCAAAGCTTTCATTTAACGTTTTGTTAGTTTTCATAAAATTCCTGTGTATTTGTAATTTGTTATTTATAATTTTATTGAAAACAACAATACACTTTGTCAGCATTATTTTTTGAAAAATAATTTCCCATAGACTGGTCAAAAACTAATGCAAGATAAGAAGTAAGTGAATAGATTAATAAAAAAAGAATTTATTGAAATACTCTTCGTAAGATATCTCAGTAATCAAATGTCGAATCGAAATAAAATTTCAGGGCCTTATACAAGGATATTGTAGCTTTTATTTGGTGCTTAGAGAACCCAAATCGGTTGACAGACAGCTGAGATATTTATTATGGTACCCTTGGTCAAAAATCTCTCAAAAAGTTAACCTTACTCCCAAGTACTCTTTGAAAGATATCTCGGTAACCAAATGTCCAATCCTAATAAAATTGTATAGGGTTCTACTAGAATGTTGTAGCTTTTATTTGGTGCCAGGATAACCGAAATCGGTTGACAGACGGCCAGAATATTTATTATGATACATTTGGTCAAAAATCTCAAAAGGTTTAGTTGTATAAATCCTAAGTACTCTTCGAAAGATATCTCTGTAACCAAATGTCCAATCAAAATAAAATTTCTGGGCGATCTACTAGGATGCTGCAGCTTTCATTTGGTGCCAAGAGAACCCAAATCGATTGACATACGGCTGAGATATTTAGTATGATACACTTGGTCAAAAATCTTAGAAAGTTTAGATGTATGACTCATAAGTACTCTTCGAGAGATATCTCGGTAACCAAACGTCCAATCGAAAAAAAATTCAATAGCGTTCTACTAGGATGTAGTAGCTTTCATTTGCTTCCAAGAGAACTCAAATCGGTTGACAGACGGCTGAGAAACGTGCGTGACTTTTTTTTGTAACGCACATACACACACACACACACACACACACACACATACACACATACACACACACATACAGACATTTGCTCAGTTCGTCGAGCTGAGTTCATTGGTATATGAAACTCGGCCCTCCGGGCCTCGGATCGAAAGTCGGTTTTTCGAGCGATATTTATACCCTTCTTATGGGTGTAAGAAGGGTAAAAAGGCTTTTCCTACATACATTCAATGATATTTTTGCTACTGTTTATTAAGCTCAAATATTACAAAGAGATAGTAGCTTTTATGTATTTGATGCAATTGCATTTTCATGTATAACTAACTTGTGTAACCAAATATGATCATAAAAAATCTGTTGACAAACGGCTGAGAAATGTATTATGATACATTTTATCAAAAATCTCTCAAAAGCGTAAATTTCATTACTCCTTAGTACTCGTGGAAAGATATCTCAGAAACAAAATGTCCAAACGGCATGAAATTTAATAGCATACTACTTGGATGCTGTAGCTTTTATTTGATGCTGAGAGAACTCAAATCGATTGACACACGGCTGATTCATTTATTATGAAGCATTTTGTCAAAGACCTCTTAAAAAGTTAAGTTGTATTACTCCAAAGTACTCCCCGAAAGATATCTCGGTTACAAAATGTCCAATCGGAATGAAATTCAAAAGCGTTCTTCTAGGGTGCAGTAGCTTTCGTTTCGAGCCTTAAGAACCCGATTCGGTTGATAGACGGCTGAGAAATTTATGGTGATACACTTTGTCAAAAATATCTAAAATAATTAAGTTGTACTACTCCCTAGCACTCTTTGAAAGATATCTCGGTAACCGAACGTCCAATCAAAATAAAATTCAATAGCGTTCTACTAGGATGTAGTAGCTTTCATTTGCTTCCAAGAGAACTCAAATCGGTCAACAGACGGCTGAGAACCGTGAGTGACATTTTTTTGTAACATACATACACACACACACACACACACACATACACACACACGCACATACAGACATTTGCTCAATTCGTCGAGCTGAGTTGATTGGTATATGTGACTCGGCCCTGCGGGCCTCGGATCGAAAGTCGGTTTTCCAAGCGGTATTTATACCCTTCTTATGGGTGTAAGAAGGGTAAAACACATCTTGAAAATTTCACAGAATTATGTAATTTTCTTCCAGAAATATTTGTTTTGAGAATTTTTCCGGACTTCCTAAATAGTTTTTCCGATTTTCCAACCGATTTCCTTCAACAGTGGAAAATTTTGTGAAAACCCATTTCCATTTTGTTTCAATTGCCTGAGAAAATTGTGTATACGATGCTTTGTTCTTGAGCTATTAGTTTTAAAAGTAGGTGTCTGTGGAAAATGTTTGTTTACCACTGGAGATTCCGGAAAATTAGGCTATAATTAACTGTACATGTTGCAAAAAATCTAATGTTTGATACATACTCCCAAAGGCTCCACCAGAAATTCCTCCGAATAATATAAATTTTCCGGGGATTCTTTCAGAAATTTGTCCTGTCCTGAGGTTTTTTCATTTTTTCTAAATATGTCTTTTGTGATTTAAGTAATCGTTCAATCTTTGCAACCGCCGTTTGAAAAATTATTTTTTTTTTTTAAATTCCTCCAGGTACTTCGAATACTTCCGTAAGTATTCATTCGGCAATTCCTTTACTTGTACTCTTTCAAAAATGTTCCAATAAACCATTTACAAATTTTCTTTGGAAATTTCATTAGATTTTTCTGCATATTTTTCTCAAAAGTTGATTCTAGAAAACCTTGCAGGACTGCTTAAGATATTCCTTCTCGAATTTTATCAGAAATCCTTCATGAACTCATTTCTGAAATTCTTCAAGAGATTCCTCTAAAAATACTATCGAAGGATTAATTTCGAAAGCCATTCACGGATTTCTTCAAAAATTACACCATTGATTTTCTTAGAAAATTCTTTAGTGATTCCTTTAGAAAGCCTCCTATGAAATCTTTAGTAATTTTGCCAGCAATCTTTCTGAGATACCTGTGAGAGTTCCTTCAAGAATTCTTCCACGGGAATTTCTTTAGAAAATCCATTGATTCATTCATGATTTCATCTGAAGTTAGATTCAGATTCATCCAGATACCCGAGCAGAGGAGAATAGCAAATGAAAAATCACGAAATTACATAACCTGTTTTTATATCTTGTGTTGTTATTATTAAATTATCAAGGCAAAGCTTTTCCATAACAAATTTTGTTGGACAATCTCACTTTGCTATAATCAAGCTACATTGATTAAATAACATTTCAGTGACATGTTTTGTAGAAGAACAAGTTTTGTTATTGTTGTACTATTGAATAACTTATCAACAATACCACAACAGTAACAATTTTTGAAATTAAAGCAACAATTCCACTATTATGATCTGTTCCTTTGGTTTGTTATATTATTTGGAAAAACACTTGGAAGTTCTGGAGGAATCCTTCGCATAATCTTGGAAAAGTCTTCAAAAAAAATTCCTGGCGCTATTTCCTTAGAAATTTCAAAAGTAATTCTTCTGAGCAATTATTGAAAGTTTTGAAGCAATCTTTTGAAATAATCTTGAAGAATCCTTCGGATAAACTCCTGGTGAAATTTTCAAAGATTTTTTTACAGAAATCTTAAGATGAACTTCGGGACATAATCACAGTAAATTCTGAAGAAATCCTTGAAGGGATTCAATTAAGAATTCTGGAAAAGTTTCAAGAGCAGTCTTTGAAAATCCGTGAAAGATTCCGGAGAAGAACTATCGGAAAAATTTCTGAAAGATTGTTCGGAGTTATTTATGGAAAAGTTTATGACGAAATCTGTCGACGAATTTCTGGAATTACCAATTCCTGAAAAGAATCTCACAAAAGTCGCATGATAAACATAGATGTAATTTTTGGCGGAATCCTTAGAGAAACCTTGCAGAAATTTCAGGTGAAATTCTTGTAGGAGTCATCAGAGAAATTTTCGACATAACTATTAAATCCAGGGAAAATTTGGAGCAAAAAAACGGAGTTTTCAGAAAAAAATATATTAATCTGTGAAATATTTCCAATATCCAAAAAAAAATCTGCAAAACTGTTGAGCACTCTAAAAAATCTTCAGTTTCAGTGCTAATAAAACAAAACAAAAGTCACAAATTGCTATCGACGACAAAGCTTTTTCAAACACAATTACGTGTTGATTTCAAAACCGTGTTCCAAAAACAATTAAAGTAGAACGGTTTATAAATTAAAGCTGGAAGTATTTGAAAATATAGAAATTACTAAAAGTTTATAACACAGAATGTTATGTTAATAAATTAAAAATAATTGCTTCCATTATTCAGTTATCGTGCCCAAATAATACAGCACCTTATGATGTTCTTATTCCTTTCTGCTCGGGTACAGAAAAACTCTTTGATAAATCTCTGCAGGATTCCTTCCGAAATTGTTCGTTCAGCAATTTTTACAAGGATTCTTTTAAACAAACATCCATGGATTGCTACAGAAATTCCTCAAGAGTTCCATGAATTTGCTCAGAAAATGCTCTATAAATTCTTTCAGAAAACGATCCTGAGATTCTTTTCAAAACTTATTCACGGGTTCCAAAATCCGTCATAAATTTCGCAAAGGTTTCATTTTAATGGTTCTTTAAGAAAGTCCTGAAAGGGATTTCATAAGGTAATCATTCTGAGATCCATGAAAAGTTCTATAATGTTGCTCTTCGAAATTCTTCAAAAGTATTCCTTCAGAAATTTCTCCTTAAGAAAATCTTCTATTCCTTCCAAAATTGCATTAAATTTTCCATGGCTTCCCTCTAAAACTTCGCCTGGGATTACTTCAGAAATTCTAGGGTCCCTTCAAAGAATCCTTTCGAAAGAATCAGAACTTCTTTAGAAGTTTTTTTTATAATTGAGATTATCAGCATCTTTGCATTTAGAAATCGTTAAAAAGATTATTTCAGGAATTCGTTCAGCAGCGTTTTATTTCCTCCAGAATATATTCCTGTGATTCCAGGAATTTGTGCAGCCATTTTTTCACGAAATCCTCCAGAGTTTTCCTCGAGAATTTCTTCAATGTTGAATATGTTCGCAGGAATAATGCCAGGATTTTTACTCCTGGATTTTATCCAGAAAACCCAGTAAGAATTGCTCTAGGAGTTCTTGCATAATTACTTTCAGTGATTCTAGCAGCAATTCTTCCACAGTTTCTTGCAGACATTCGTATAATTCAGAAGTTCCAATAGTATTCCTCCGTTTATTTCCCCAGAAATTCCTCCAGCATTTTCTCCAACGATGCTCCTGAGATTTTTTCAACGGAGTCAAACATTGCTCCAGAAGTCCTCCAAGGAATCTCTATAGCAGTTTCATTGGAAATGTCCCAAGAGGTGTTAGAAATTCCCATAACAGTTTTTTTTTAGAAATTCCTTCAAGTACTCTATTGAAGGATATATTCAGAAAATTTCTCAACGTTTTTTTTTCTTGGAGTTTCAAAAAGCGTTTCCCAAGAAGTTTCCCTGGTATTCTTCCGAGAGTTTCTGCAAAAATAATCTATTTTTATTCATAGATTTATGTTCCGAAGAATTTCTCAAGATATGAGTAAAAAGCTTCCTGACAAAAATACATTGTCTTAGAGAAATTCTTCAAGGAATCACTGGGTAAACTATTTAACCCTCTAATACCCAAATTTTTGATTTTGATCTAAATATCATTTTTCGTCATCTAAAATCGATTTAAACAAGTTTTGGAAGATGATTCTTTTTAATTCTCGATTTCGTGAATTTCAGTTTTTGATTTTTATAATTTTTATTTTTGAACATCCCCACACTTTTATATTTTTCCTGGAAGCCAATTTGTGGAACGGATTTTTTGAGATGAAAACATTTTGAGATTTTATGATTATTGTGGAAATATTTTTATTTTAAATTTTTTTCATACAAAATTTTATTTTCCTTGTAATTTTAAGGAAAACCATTTTAGAGTGTATTCGATTCCCTTAAACTATTAAACTAGGGTAGAATGATTTGGGAAAAATTTAAAATATGTTAATTTTAGCGATTCAATACAAAATAAACAATGACTTCTAAAAGGTGACAAAAACATCAATTTTTCAATGATTTTTTAAAAACGTAAATACGCTTTTAAATACAACAAAAACCATTTTGAGAAGTACAAAACAGTCCTAAATATCAGCCAAAAATATAAAAAAAATTATTTCCCACGAAACAAAAATTACAAAAATGCTCAAACTATACCCCGTCTAAAGGCGGGGTTGGGTATTAGAGGGTTAAAGGATTTTTATGGAATCTCTAAAGCAATACTAGAAAGAACTGAAGAACCCTCTGGCGATATCCCTTGTATAATTTCTTGAAAATTTCCCGAAACAGTTTGAACGAACTCTAGAAAAACAATCTGAAGGCATTCATAAGGAATGACTGCAAGAACCTCTAAAATAATTTTTGAAGAAAACTCTGGAGGAATTACTGCTGGAATTTCTAGATGTGATCCTGCAAAAACTTTAAAAGAATGTCTGCGATATTGTTTTAACCCTCTAATACCCAATCCCGCCTTTAGACGGGGTATAGTTTGAGCATTTTTGTAATTTTTGTATCGTGGAAAATCATTTTTTTAATATTTTTGGCTGATATCAAGGACTGTTCTGTATATCTTAAAATGGTTTTTGGTGTATTTTAAAGCGTATTTACATTTTTAAAAATCATTGAAAAATTGATGTTTTAGTCACCTTTTAGAAGACATTGTTTATTTTGTATTGAATCGCTACAATTAACATATTTTAAATTTTTCCCAAATCATTCTATCTTTGTTTAATAGTTTAAGGGAATCGAATACACTCTAAAATTATTTTCCTTAAAATTAAACGGAAAATAAAATTTTCTGTGAAAATATTTTTAAATAATAATATTTTAACAATCATCATAAAATCTCAAAATGTTTTCATCTCAAAAAATCCGTTCCCCAAATTGGCTTCCAGGAAAAATATAAAAGTGTGGGGATGTTAAAAAATAAAAATTAGAAAAATCAAAAACAGAAATTCACGAAATCGGGAATTGAAAAGAATCATCTTCCAAAACATATTTAAATCGATTTTAGATGACGAAAAATGATATTTAGATCAAAATCAAAAATTTGGGTATTAGAGGGTTAAGGAATATTTGGAGGAACAGCTAGAACCAGTCCATGGGAAACCCGTGGAGGTTTTCCAAAAAAGAATGTCCTAAAAGTTTCAAGTAGAATTCATGGAGAAATTCTTCAGAAAAATTTCTGGATGAAATTTTAACAAAATCTTTGAGAGTATTCCTTCATAAATGTCATGAGGCATTTGTCTTCAGTGACACAATACCTAAATAAGTTATTTTGAACACCAGGGTAACCAAACAATACCTTGTATCGGTATGATACCTGAATTTGGTATCCTGCAGTTGGGCGCCAGTTACTGATACCTTCTCGGGAAAAGGCTCACGCGTCCAGGTTCATTTTAGGTACTGACGTTCCTGGAATCAAGTTTCCAATCATAGTCCTTATTTTCTTACCAAGTCGATTTCCGCGAGTATCGTTGGCATTTTCCTTTTCTATCTTCATGTTTCATGGTGGTGGAAGGCTTCGACAGGTTACCTTACCAGGGTTGCGCTACCTACATCGCGTTGCCAGCTGCCACCTTAGGCATAGCTGACGCCATACAGCGTTTCATGTTCAGTCACTGGACAGGACAGATGCCGTTTGAGCTGTACTTCCTTGGTGAACAGACGCTCGGGTCCTACCTTTTCAATCTAGCTGAAGTCACAAGGACAACAGTGCTTAGGCTGCACTACTATCTAAGCATGTAATTCTTAGGTGGCGGTTTGTGTCATCGATTGACCCGTAGAAGCATGAGGTAGCTTGTGAAGACCAGAACTGTGTTGTACGCTCCTTGTCCACTCACAATTTTGCAGTCCATTTGTGTTCTTATATCTAGTGCCATTCCGCCTTAAAGACATCATGACATCTACGTCAACCTATAACTGGTATCAAACATACCACAATATTCCTAATAATAAAAATAGTGATTATAAGATGTACAAATAGGGTGCGAAGAGCCAATAAGAGACACATGAACAGCTGTAGAGTTCCAAATTCAAATATATTCTAAAGGCACACGTGCAACTTCTAGTCTATAGAATTATCCGTCTCTGCCGTCATACCGCCGCCGTAGCGAAAGTCAGTGCAACAGAGTGCCATCCACCTTCATCAAGCATGGGAAACACATGCCGCGACGAGACGTGTGCAGTGACGTGGAACCACGGATCGTTTCGTAGAAGGATGAAAAATGTAAGTACCATCCCGACGAGAGCATGGGGCTTTCGATTGCATACCATGTGCGCGCCCCCAACATATATCCTGACATGCATCATCATCGTGTGTGGTGCCCATCATTGAAGTCATGCTTTCCACTGACTGGGTGGGATGGTGGGAGCAATGGTAGTCATCATCGTCGTCATTCCTCCCATGTGGAGCAGCAGCAGTCAGACGGGTGTTGCCAACAACCAACAACCAAAGCTCGTTCAAAGCCACTAAAAAGTGGCACTATAACCCGCCCTCTAGTTTTCCGCGCCCTTCCGACTTACCGCAAAATACAGCGTCGCCGTCGACGATCGTAACTTGTAAGAGGAATTGGTGTGAAATGTTCCATTCAGTGGAACGACTTCCCCCAATATTACCCTAATAAAGAACATTTTACTCCGGCATCCCCCCGACCTCGCCGAGTAACGATAGAGTTGAACGTTGAGCTTCCCCAGACACGGTCGAGTCCGACTAGAGAGCGCGCAAAAAAAAGAACGTTCACACAATCTACCCTGCGCCTCCACCGCGTGCACTCCAGAACTCCTTCAGGACACACACAACCAGTCAGTGCACTGCTGCACATTTACCCCAGTTATGTACTCTGGCGCGCGCTCTCTGCCACCGTTCACCGGCACCACCCCAGACCTTCCAGTAGTCAGGAGCACCGAAGAGGAGTCTCTAGCAGGACTATCGTTTTTCCAACATATGCCATGTATTCACAATGAATAAGAGTGGTTTGAAGAGCAGCGCACGATGGATGATGGCTGGGCGGGTCTGTGGGAGCTGCCCGGTGGGTGGTAGGACGATGTGCAAGTGCACTCTCTTACAATCCATACGTGTGGGAAGTACATTTTTCGTTTTGCCGCGCCTCGCTCATTGGACTGCCGTCGCACCGCACCGTGGCGTTAAGAGTACGGTTCCGCAGAGATCGGAGGTGCATTTGCAGTGCATGCATGGTTGCTGTTTCGCTGTTGGCACAACATCAACCGTGCGGGGCAGGGGTTTGCAAACTGATTACATCTTGAGTTGTTGTGAACCAATCCTATTTTTTTAGAATGAATGAAAAACTCAGTATGATATCTTTCGTTTAGCGGAGCGCAGCTTTTGCGTGTTATTAAAAATAAGTCGGGTCAAGTGGGGTAAAATGCCATTTTTCAAACTTTCATCGTTTTCAATGATAATTAGTCACATTTGTTAGGCTTTCGAAGTGGTAACAGCAACTAGACAATATTTGCTCGATACTTCTGCAAAACTATTCACTAAACTATTGCATTTTCATCGATTTCTAGCAGTTTTAAAAACTGATTCGTAAAACGGAAGTGGTGCAAAACGACCATCTGCCATGGGGTAAGATGCCAATTCATGAAAACATTCAAAAATTACGTCCATCAGTTTTCAGGCATTTTCGACTCCTTTTCCCCCTCTGTCCCGCTTTTTTTCATATACTCAATAAATGGAGTGTTACCCCCTCCCCGCAAAACGATGATCGTAATATTTGAATGACCCCTAACATAGAAAGCGTAGGCATCAACAACCATGCGTCTCCATGTGTGCCTCAATCTCGTTGGAAACACTTGGCTGGTAATAAAATCACCAGAAAACCTTAATTGCAAGCACGAAAAACCGGAAGTTGCCTATTTTCATTGGGAAATCAAAAGATTTTTCATGGGTTTAGTGGCATAGCTTCTAGCAGAATGTTCGATGCAAACATATCTTGACACCATTCACCTATAGTAATGATCAAGTCCCATTCAGGAATGCTTTTATTAGTTGGGCCATTTTACCCTATCTTGGCATTTTGGGCTTTGTTCCCCTCATAAGTTTGAACTGGATAAAGTTTTCCAAAAAAATCCACCGTTGAGAAAATTCATTAAGAAAAGCCGGAAAAACTATGCCCAACCTCTTGGAATTTTTTTAATAAAATATTTCTGAGCAGGTTATTTCTCATTAGCTTTAGGTAATTGCTGGATTTTTTAGAATGCACTTTTTTCGTTCCTGAGTGAATTGCCATTTTTTTGGAAAATGACCATATGAGCCTATATTACATGGTCATGTTTCACAACATTGGCCATAACTCAGGAACGAAAAAAGCGCATTCCAAAACTTTCAGCGATAAAAACTTATAAAATTACTTTCTCGAAAATATTTTTTTGATAATTTTCCACGAGTTCGGGCATAGTATTTCCTACTTTTCTTTATAAATTATCTCAACGGTGGAAAATTTTGAGGAAATTTTTTTCCAGGTCATATTTTTTTTTTTTTATTCCTGAGACATTTTGCTTTCATTTTCATAAAAAAAAACTTTGTTTCTACGATGCTTCGTCTTTGAGTTATGAAAAGGCTTATATGGTATATTTGGACATTTTTCACAGAATTTGCCATAACTAAAAAAAAGTGAATTCCAAAAATTTCGGCTATCAAAGCTCAACCTTCTCATATTTTTTTAAATTTTCCACGAGTTTGAGCATTGTTTTTGCGGCTTTTCTTTACGAATTTTCTCAACTGTGAAAAACTTTTTCCAGCTCCTATATTTTTTGGATTCCTGAGAAAATTATCTTTCATTTTCCTAAAAGAAAAAAAATATTCCTACGATACTTCGTTCTTAAGTTATGATTTTTCAAAGTAAGTATATGACACTACCAAAAATTTCCACCTGAGTTTTCCGGGAAAATAGGCGGCCCTGAATTTTTCCCAATTTTTTATTCAAATATCAATGAACCCTACCTGAGGAAAAATTTTCATGAAAATCCGAGACCCTTCGGCCCAAACCCGTTCGGTAATAAAAGAAAATCCCCAAACGACACATCAAACTGAGCTGATTTTTGTAACCTTTTCGAATTTTGTGCAGATATTAACACTGAAGGCCAGAAAATCAACGATGTCGGCCTAAAATTCACGCCGATGACCCACAATATAAGAAGGCAGCTGTTTATGAAGTGTCAGTCTCTGAAACCATGCAATATGGGTATGTTTGATATGGGGAAGATGTCCGAACTCCATATATGCATGTGGGATAGTCAAAATAATTGGGACAGGTAAATTTTTCACTTTTTTAAAAAATGTTCAACTAGCTGTAACTTTTCGAAAAAGGCATCAAATATTCACAAATTTTTATTGTAAGTCCATCAACTTGTTGTATATCAGTGCACAGTGGACCCAAAATCGCAACTTTTAGAAGCCGCTGGTTTAGAAAAGGATAAAAGACCTAGACCACGGAAAATTTCCCATTTTGCCCCATTTTCCCTTTTTTGCACTATTTTAATTCAAAACATAACAAAGAAGTGAATATAAACCTCTGCCGCCTATATATATTCCAGAAAAATGTTAAATATCATAGCACAGGCTATTCTCGATTGAAGTTGAACATTTCTTTGTTGTCTAGATTACTTGAATGCCCCATTTTGCCTCATACTACTTATCAGTTATGTAAAACTAGTTTTTTCATAGACTCTTAAGCTGCTTTCAATGTTTCCATGCCAATCAAAGAAATCGTGATGGAAATACTATTTTTATAAACGGAATAGAATTGATTTCTACTAAGACAGATCATGAGATGTGGCCTATTTTGCCCCAATTCTCCCTAATTTTCATGTTTCGTTGAAAATCTCTATCGAAGGGCTACATAAATGAAAATCGTTTACTATTTTAGCAAAGATGATCCACAACGAGGGCGATACATTGACATAATACCCATATCAACTTAAGCGCTACCGCAAATTTGTTTACTCTAGCTGTATACATAACTTTGTAAAGTAAACTTAGTTTCTGAAATTTATTGTTTTAGAAATATTTTAGGTAAATTGCTAGTCTTATCAAAATGTAACTGTTTCGTGGTGGCTTGCCAGTCTCGAGAAAAAAAGTTTTTTTTTGTCAGAGCTAAAAAGCCCCCACGAAACAATTCTTCAAAATTTCAAAATGTTTAATTATAATTTTGAAAGTTATTCGTCAATAATATTTTAAATTACTTCAGAGTTTCAGTTAAAATTTCAGGATGATTGGCGCAGAACTTTAGGTACAGGTCTCCCAATATGACCATTTTGTATAAAATATGACCAGTACTGCATTTCTGATGAAAAATGCACTTTTTGCCTTTCTCGTACACCAAGGTGTACCGAAAAAAGGCTATATGTTCACTCCAAAAATTAAATTTTGATAGAACCCCCGGAGGGCCAAGTCTTATATACCAATCGACTCAGCTTGACGAGTTGAGATGATGTCTGTGTGTATGTATGTGTGTGTGTGTATGTATGTGTGTGCGTGTGTATGTGTGTATGTGTACAAAAAGGTCACCTCACTTTTGGATAGTAAATATCATCCGATATTACTATTACTATTAGTGTTCCGGAACTGGTTCCGGGTATCCCGCCGGAAGTGGCCAAATATAAAAGTGAACCAAACCCATGCATGCGACACATCAAATCGCTGCTTTTTCTATAACCTGAGGAACGATAAGCAGGAAAATAGTCTCAGATCATATCTGAACCGGTAGCATCCCGGAACCGGTTCCTGGTGTCCCGCCGGAATTGGTCAAATATAAAAATGAGCCATGTAAGTTTTCCGGAACCGGTTAAGGGCGTCCCACTGGAAGTGGACATACATAAAAGTGAATCAAACCCATGCTTGCGGTACATCAAATCGCTTTTTTGTCAGTAACCTGATGCATGAATGATAAGAAAATAGGCACAGTCCACAGAAGTTACTACCGGTAGTGTTTTTAGTTCCGGGAAACCTGATTAACAGTTTTCATAAACTCAGATCACATTTGAATATACCGGTAGTGTTACGGAATCATTTCCGGAGGTCTCGTAAGCAATACAAAATATACTCAGATTACATAAGAGGCTACCGGTGGTGTTGCAGAAGCAGCGTTGGGTGCTTTCGCGAAATTATGAAAGTGAACTAAATGAATGCAAGCGATAGATATGTGTAAGAGAACCAAAAACCTAAAAAAAACTAAAGCGATCTCATCAAATCACACCATTTTAGATTCCTGAGACGTAAATTTACAGTAGGATGGATCAACGTTGTATGGAAAAATTAAAATTTAAGCGCATCAGCCCGGAACATTCTTTTAAAACTTTATTTGCGTCTAAAATTACTACGCAAAATTTTGATGCGGCTGGAGGGCGAGCTCTGTAATGTGGTTGATATTTGAATGTGATATAGCATTGGCAATTCAAATTACTACATTACAAATTCTACATGAATTTTGCAACCAATGATAATAAAATATAGCATAAAATGTGCAGATAAAACTTTGTCAAAGTGTTCTGTGGAAAAAGTTTAATCCTGGCTAGTAATTGTCATCTTGGTATGAATCAGCCTCCAGTGAAGGTGGTCATGCAGTCAACTGAAAGGACTGATACTTTCAGCTCTGCCCATACGTTGAATATAACGTCGGAATAAGTGCCCCAATTCGATGATGACCTTGATAAAATTCTTGATTTTCTAAATAAAGTATTCTCATGATTCAGAAATTCGTAGGTGGTACACTCCCAGATCGCTGTTATGAGCATTTCCCCCTTCTCGTCCATTGCCAAAGCACAGAGATTTGGGGCTGATCACTGACTCTAAGGCAAGGTTGATTGCGTCGACGGAAAGATCATGAGTACATATTTGACGAGAAAGGCACTATCACCACTAGGTGGATAAATCTGGGTTTTTTAACGAAAGTTCTACTATTTTTACATAACATTTAAAAAAAATAAAAATGTTCTTCAAGCCGTTGCATCTTTTTTTTTTTGAATATTTCAGGTTTTTTGCTCATATACACGGCAAAAATTTCTGAGAGTTACACCCAACGTAAAAGTTTATCATATACATTTCTATTATATTTCAAGCTATAGAGCAAGCTATAGATTTATAAGTTGATGGAAAAATATATCATATCATATACCGTCATATCGCACGGAGCCTTTTTTTTACAGGTTATACGATGTATTTTTTTTTTTTAATGTGTACGTATGTGTACATTTTTGCATTAAAAAAGTGATTTTCTTGGAAAAGAATCCTCCCTGTTTGAAAACTTATAACATGTTTTATATTATGGTCGTTCGAGGACACCACAAGCTCCTCTAGTAACGATTTTCTTTTGGATTTGTGCTGGTAGTTGAGCCATTGGACTGTAATCATAATCACGGCAAACCTCTTTAAAGAAAACACGTTTTACTTAAAATGTTATAACTTTGGTAATTATACATTTTTTTTATATTCACAAGCTAATTTTACACATTAAATATTGTACTATGTATGGCATAAAACGAAAATTTGTAAAAAAAAACTTAGTTACTTACTTTTACAAAAGTTCAAACTTTTCCTTATTTTCACGCACCTCATCATATGTAACCCCTTGAGACGACACGCTTGTTTATTGCAGACTGCAGACTCGATTCTTCTTCTTTTTTTCTGTATGGCTCTACGTTCCCACTGGGGCTTGGCCTGCCTCTCTCCAACTTAGTGTTCTTTGAGCACTTCCACAGTTATTAATTGGAGGGCTTTCTTTGCCAGCCATTGCATGAATTAGTATACTGTGAGGCAAGCACAATGATACACTCTGCCCAGGGAGTCGAGGAAATTTTCCCGACCGGGACGGGAATCGAACCCGCCGTCTCCGGATTGACGATCCATAGCCCGATGTCTCACTTGAAAAGTATGTTCTAAGAAAAACTCAGTAAGGTACTAGAAAAGAAGATCGCAAAATTTCAAGAAGTCCGCCATTACGCGATTGTCTCTTTTCTTGGAAATTTTGGATGGAAATATTCATTTCCCGTTAGGAATTTTAAATCTTCTCCAAACAAAGCGTATAAACGAAGTTTGTTTACCAGGAAAACTATGGATAAAAATGCCTATTTTTATCACATGGTGGCATACGATGTTTGCGTCTCTTTGGTTATGAATTCAATGTGACGAAGGACGCAGTATGAAAATATTTGGAAATCCCTGGTGTAGGAATCCACTTGCACTGACTATGGAAAACGTAGGAGAATACTTCCACACTTTACCACTCGACGCGACGAGAACCACTGAAAGCGAGGAACGGGGTCGAACTACTATATGTATGTGAACCAACCCCATCTCTCATGGAATGGAATTCATCGCATCGCCACACCATCGTCCTCCTCGTCGTCATCGTCTGCGTTGATTCGCTGGTTGGTCCCGGAATCAACGCGTGGCGGCGCCCGACCCGGACTGCCCGATATTAAATGCAACAAATTTATTATTATGAATGTGAATATTTATGGCACCAACCGCAGACCTCACCCCGCTGAGGGTTTGGTGTAGAACTGTAGATAGAGAAGAGAGAGCCTTTGTTGCAGTGCCAGGCAGCGTGTAGTGACGACGACAATAGTAGTAAAAGGGCTGTTCTAACGCTGCTGGCTATAAGTGGTGTGTGCGAAAGAGTACATTATTACACTTGGTTGCTCGGATGGCTGTGTGATTTAGTGATGCGAACGGCACTTTTTCCGCCAGGAGAGTTACATCGTGTTACATACCATGGACGTTCTGGAATGTTACCATCGGGGTTGTTCTCCGAACAGACCGTTCTATAGTTGGTGAAGCCGAACGTCACTGAAAACATGAATAACAAAGATTTTTATTTAAGTCAATAAGGATGCCGGTCACGTCCTTCAGGTCATTGGAGAAGAGAAGGAATGTAAATTCAACAACCATTGTTTCAGGAGAACCAGAAATAATTCTTCTTCTTCTTGTTCCTGGCGTAACGCCCCCACTGGGACAAAGCATGCTTTTCAATTTAGTGTTCTATAAGAACTTCCGCAGCTATTAACTGAGAGCTTCCTCTGCCTATGACCATTTTGCAAACGCAAAGTTGAAGATGACTTCAATTTAATTAGGAAAAGTATCCTTTATCAATGGTTTGCTTCATTCTAAAACTATGAGTTATGACATTTAGATTATTTATCATGGTTAGGTAACATCACGTTAACCCTCTTTTTTTTCGGTCGTGATCCAACATGCGTTAGTAAACCTTATTCTATTGTGATAGTCATCTAACACTGCAACTTATCTACGATTTGTCTTAAAAGCAAATAAACTCCAATCCTCACCAATCACAACAACCACAAACCCGTTTGTACCAATATAGTCATTCGACGAAAGTCAAGAACCAAACTCTTTCTCAACATAATCACTCCATTTCATGAACCACCTCATTTTGCTTTCTCCGGAACGACTTGTTAAACGATTCAACTTCCAAAACGAATAACACGACTGGGAAAACCCATTTAACAATCCTTCCTCCGACGACGGGCTTCTTCCTCGACACCACCGCCACAGAGTCAAGCTAGAAAGAGCAGCCATACACGTGCTGCTGGCTGGAATCTTCTCCTGTAAACATAGTTCTCGACAACTGATGTCTGTTCATCAGATTGCTGCTGTTTGCTCCGTCCGACCAACGGAAGAAAACGACGACGACGACGATCCTAATCGAGTGAGATTCCGCTACTGCCACCACCCAGCACTGCCGCAGCATGGGTTTTCAAATTCTAGAACCGGATAGCACCTTATCGAAGTCGGAAAACACGACTTAGTTTGCCCTATGTCTCTCGTATTTTTGCCCTCCGGGTCCTCTCATTTTGGCAAGATAGAAATTAGTTGATATCTCTGACAGAATCAGCATCGAGAGGGGGCGGGGGCCATATAGCTGATGCCGTAAGCGCACGGTTATTCTGCATGACCATGCTGAGGGTGATGGATTCAATTCCCGGCCGAACCAGGAACTTTTCGTAATGGAATTGACATCTTTGGCCATAGAGTATCTTCGCGCCTGCCACACGATATACTCATGCAAAATGGTCGTTGGCTGAAAAAGCTCTCAGGTAATAACTGTGGAAATGCTCATAGAACACTAAGCTAGGAAGCATGCTTTGTCCCTGCTGGGACGTTACGTCAAGAAGAAGAAGAAAAAAAACGACACGACAGATAGCTGCGCGATGAGATTTAACAAGATGTTTCTTTTGCTTTGTAGTTTTATTTGTCAGCAACTTACCTCTTCGGCCGTTGTACCTGACGGGAGACGGCGCAGTTTTACTCCGTACGTCATTGACAGTCTTGTAAAATCTTTGCATATTGTTTTGTTCAATACTATTTTATCGCAAGTGGCTGAGCTCACTGTTCCTTGACTCTATTCCCACAGATTGCCGTCCGCGTTAATTTCCCATATGCAGTCAGGAGACAACAGCTGAAGTCAGAAGGACAACAGCTCCCAGGCTTAACTGACAACAAGTACACAGCTTTCAGCTGACAGTCTTTGCCGTCGACTGTGATTGAAAGATATTGGAGCACAGCTCAACGGTTCAAAACTAAAGCTTGTGTGGCGAACTATGGATGTTCAATTCAGAAGGAGAATTATATGTAGGTTGCACATTACAAACTGAGTTAGCTTAGTAATTTCTCTACCAAGCTTAATTTTTTTTCCCTCAGAAATAGGCTTCGTACAATAGCAGAGGTTGTGATATACAATTATGTTTTATTTTTATCCAAAAATATTCAAAAAATTGAATTTGGATCCTCAACCTTCCTAAGATGTAAGGCTAAGCGCAGTGTTCGTTCAGCGAGCCTGTCTGGGTCATTGTAGTATTTTAGGAGTTCCTTGAAAATTTTATTTCAAAATCTTTCCGACAATTTCTTTGGTTATTCTTTTCGGTTTTGAAAATTCCCTCTGCAATTTCATTGAAATTTGTTCTGCAATTCTTTTGGGAACTTCTTTAAAAACGTCTACAGGCAATCTGTTATTCTTCTTTATGGCTCAACGTTCGCAATGGAACTTGGCCTGCCTCTCTTATACTTAGTGTTCTTAGAGCACTTCCACAGTTATTAATTGAAGGGATTTCTTTGCCTGCCATTGCATGAATTTGTACATTGTGTGGCAATTACAATGATACTCTATACCCAGGGAGGCGAGGAAATTTTCCCGACCGGAACGGGAATCGAACCCGCCGTCTCCGGATTGGCGATCAAAAGCCTTAACCACTAGGCTAACTGGAGACTAATTGGAGTAATTCTACGCATTTTAATCAATATTTACTTTTGAAACTACACCATTAACTGCTTTACAAGTTTTTTCGAAAATTTATTTGAGAATTTCTTCAACAATATCTTTGTTAATTTATATGGACAATCTTTTTAGAAAGTCTCTTGTAATTCCCAATATTCTTTTTCCAAAATTTCTTGAGAAATTCCTCTACAAATCCCTTGGGACATTCGTTTGGAAATTTATCATGTAACAGTTTTGAAAATTTCTTTCAAAATTTCATCATCATATTCTTGGGAATTCTTTCGACCACCTTTCAAAAACTTCGACATTTATTTTTAGTCTTAAAATTTCCAGTCGTAATTACTAAATGAAATCGCAATCAAAGAGAATTGATAATTTACAAAAGATAAGTTTCACCGCCATGTGCAAAAATTAGTTTATTTTTTTTTTTGGGAATTCCTTTGGCGTTTCTTTTAAGACTTCCTTCAGTAATTGCATATTTTAAGGAAAATTTCTAAGAGAATTTATCTGACAATTGATTTAATAATTTTTGATTGATTAGGAAATTCCTTTCAATTTCATTTGATATGCAATATATTTTTAAATTCCTACGGGATTTCCTTCAGTGATGCAATTTCTTCGGCAATATCTTTGAAATTTCTCTAGATATTCCTTATGTAATTTCTTTGTGAGTTTCTTGGGGAATTGCTTTGTGAGTTTCTTCAGCAATTAATGCGAAATTCGTTTGTCAATTCTTCATATTTTGAAATATATTTGAAAACTTTTTTGCCCATTTCTTCGAAATTCCCTTGGAATATTCCTTTGTGGACTTCGTGGCAGTGCGGTTAGCGGCATCAGCCATCTAGGCGTTTCGAAAGCCTCGGAGTGTGGGTTCGATTCCCGCTTCAGTCGGGGAAATCTTTTCGTCACACGGAAAATTCTCCGCTGGACCTCTGGGTGTTCCGCATGTTGTCCGTTGCCTTATGTTAGTGATCGTTCAGTCTGTGCAGCCTCTGGTTGAAGACAGTGTAGTATATTTTTATATATATTTTTTTTTGCTTCGGTATTTTTTTTTTATTATTCCTTCGGCAATTGCATTAAAACTTGTTCATCAACTTGAACTTTGATTGAAATTTGATTCAAAAATTGCCTTGTAAACTACATTGGCGATTCCGTTGTGACTTCTTTTTTTTTTTTGAGAATTCCCTCAGCTATATCTGTAATTTTTAAGAAATCATTCGGTAATATTTTTGATTTATTTTCGAAAATTTCTTGGGAACTCCCCTTGGGTCATTCGTTTGGATAATTCTCACGCATAACATATAATTCGTAAATTTCATTGGCAATCTCTTTATAAATTCCTTTAGCCATTTTTCGAAATTTTATAGACAAATGCTTTGAACATTGAGGAGTTTCCTGTCGGAAATGTTGAAGGATCTGACAATAGAATTACAAAAGGGATTGTCTGTTCTTCAAAATAACTGTCGAACTTGTCGAAACAATTTTTAAAATCTTTTTTCTAGAATTTCCATTAGTCTTCTGGAATTTCCTTGAAGTTTCGATAAGAATTACCGAATTGATTCCTAAAGAAATTTTCAAGAAAGATTTCATGTGTCAAACAGTCAATAAAGCTAGTAACATAAACAAACAAATAAATGAAGATCTCTGGCTAGACAACATATTTCTGCTTCATGTGGAAACATAGTCAAATTTGAAGCGTTTGCATTCTAAAGAACTCAATTTTATTGTTTTTTAACGAGTGTATTCAAAAATTGTGTTTTTTTTCTGTTTGGTGAAACCTATCCCAACTTAAAAAAAACCTTGTAAACATATGGGACAAACATGTTTCCCATGTTACGGTACGTTTTAAATTCGGTTCTGTAACTTTCATAGAAAATCCTCAAGATAATTTATTTGCTGAGAAATTCCCAAGAAAATTTCCAAAGGAGTTTCCTAAAAATTCACTGGAGAAGTTCTTATAGGAATTCTCGGGTGTGCTCTGGAAGAAATTGTGGGATCAATACCTAAAGAAATTCGTAGAATGGCATGGAATACCTAATTCCGAATACCTAATAAGAAAAAAAAATGTCGCTGAGTTTCTTAAGAAATGACTCCTGAAGGAGTATTTCGAGGATATTCCAAAAAAAAACTATCCACATGGAATTGCCTTTGCGATTTTTAAGAAATTTAAATAATTTAAAAATACTGGAATATAATGCTTCCCTGGCCATAAGAATAATTAATGTTTTCGTTTATTTCCTCCGGTAATTTCTAAAAGAATTCCTCTGGTATTTTTCTTCAAAATTTTATCAAGAAATCCTTCCAGGTGCAGTTTTTTTTTTTAAATTCCCCTACAATTATTTTGAGAATCTTACAACAATTCATTCAGGAACTCTATTGGTAACTGCTCTTGAAATTTCTCCGGTAAATACATGAAGAACCTTTTCAGTAATCTCCCAAGTAACACATGTTGTTATATAAGTGTTTAAAATTCATGTTTCATACTTAGTTGGTAGTATTTTTCTAGTAATTTAGACTGAATATTCGACACCTATAAACTCAAAACAGCGCAAAAACTGGCGGCTTATAGAACATCTTATAAGTTATATAACATGTTTTGTAATTCACTTATAGTGCTAATAATTTTGGGCATGGTACGTGCCAACTTGCCTTCGAGTAATCATTAGTTGTAATTGTGCTATTTGCCAAACAGAGTAACTTCCAGATTACTAGGATAAAATAACCGCATCCATTAGTTATAATTAGGCTATTTTGAGGTGATACGACTGTCAGAAAACATATATATTACATACCATATTACAACCTATGCAAGGGTTGAAATTAAGTTATACGGGAGTTATATATTTTACAAAAAGCATTTTTATAACATTCAAATATGGCACCCAAATACGTGAAGCGTAAAAACTATCAACAATAAAAAAACAAAATAAAATTTGTGTAAATACATAATAACATTGAGCTTTTCAACCAGAAAAATAAATTGCGAATAATGAAGTCAAATTATGCAGAGTACCTACTCAGATAAAAAATAAATAAATGGGACTTTCTGAGTAATGGTAGTCGTGTTTTTCCTACGGTTTAAGATTTGTGGTGAAACTACCGATTATACTTCTCCACATTTCAAGCGCCATCGTAATGCGTTGAGATAAAAAATAATGTACCGAAAATAATCCAAATAATGCCTCATTTTGGATTTTATTTTGAAACCACACGATGACACAACATGGCAGATTCTCAGTCAATCTTACAGTGCCGTTCAAAAAATCCAAGAACTACTTGAACTTTGAACAAATTTATAAATAAGCCCAAGTCACGTTCCTGATTTTTCTTCGAGTGAAATTGGTATTGTTTTAAACTAATCCTTGTTTGTATGGAAATCACAATTATAGGTAAATAATAATCAGCTTCCCAATCGGTACTGTAATCTAAATGATTTTTTCTAAGGAACATAAATATTTCTTTACATGTTACGCTAAGTAAGTCAGAACTACTTAGAAATTACATCTTTAAAACAACTCAATAATGAATTACGGTCAACTTTTAATATCCTTCAAAAATACGTTGAAATAGCATATTTTCAACATACTTATTTATTTGTGTTTAGCAAACATAAAATCCACACCAAAATAACTGGAATATAACTCACAACTATGTCTTAGTAGAACCAAATCTGTCAAAATGTCAAAACATTGGTTTTGCATTATGAGATTATTTTTGTTACTCGTCCGCGTCGGATTTTGCAATAGTTTCTGTGAAATTTTGGAGCGCGACCGTCAATTAATCAACCAGTAGCCTGTATTCAGTGTTTGGAATAATCCGCGGACGATTCGGAAGGTAGAAATAAAGTGAGAGACGGACGCGGTCATGGTGGAATTAACATGTTTTCCGGAGAATGATTTTATTGTCAACCATCTGACTGCTTCATATATTCTTCATGCCGAGCAATTGCTTGGATTGAAGAAGTGCTAGAGTTCGAATGTCTTGTCCACTGAAATGGTTTAAAATAAGTAAGGTACGTAAGCGGTGATACAGTTTCAGAGTTTACCTTTCAATATTAGTGATAAAACATTTAAACCATGAATTGTGCTAAAGCGCGTAATTCGATCGTTCAGGTTCTTCGGATAAGTTGATGCTGTACCGACAGATAAGGCTTAAACATCTGTTTCGGACTCGTCAATAGAGATTATATCTGCAGGGTGTTGAAAGTATAACATCCGAGAGAAAAAGGTGAACTTACACGTCTCATTCCAATGAGTTCTTTGGCCTACTACGATTAGACATGGAAATCGCGATATATGTAAGGTTATGTATTTATGACGAAAATGTTAGCCGCTGTTTTAGCCTACTGGAGTATTTGGAGCTCGATATTTGTTGTATCTTTGTGTAATCAACGTATGTCATACATAGTAAAGACCTAGGTAAAGACGATGTTTAATGAATGCAAGTTTTTGCTGTTTGTTATCGATCAACTTAATTAGAACCTAAAAATAACTCAAGATGTATTCTAAGACACTTATAATTCATTTATAATACATTTTTTGAAGGTTTAATTTCCCAAGATGTTTTCTGTGTTACTTGGGCTCATAAAGAATTGATCCAACTACTTTTTCATTAACTCCTTCGGAAAAACCGTTAAATATTTCTTCGAAGGTATTCCGTTTTAATTCAACATTTTTAACAAAATTTCCTTCAGTCCACTGCAAAAATATTTAAAGAATTTATCCAGATATTCTCGTAGAAATTCATCCCGTTATTTATTCCGAAACTTCTTTGGAAATTTCTATAAGCATTCTGACCATTTTTCACAGCTTTCTTCGGCAGATTCCTAAAGAAAAAATCTTCAGAAATGCCTTCAGGAATTTCTCTGATGTTTTTTGGTATTCCGCCAGGAATTTTAGTACGTTTTCTCTGGCAGCCCTTTAAAAATTTTATTATTGTGATTATTAGGAATTGGCTATGACGGGATGGTAACATAAAACTTAATCTCAAAAGGCTGAATGCACAAAGACTGAATACGAAAGGCTGAAATGGAGAAACTGTAACATAAGGCTGAAATTACAAAAGGCTGAAAATTGATAAGGCTGAAAATACGAGAATGCATAAATAAGTTATAGCAATTCTTCCTTCTCTTGGCGTGACCCCCAATTGAGATAAATCCAATTTATAGGCACGAAGATACTTAATGCCCAAGGAAGTCATGGAAATTTCCATGTGAAAAGTTTCTGGCCCGAACGCGAATTGAGCGTGTTATGCTCAGCATAATCTTGCTGATTACCCTTATGGTTATCGCATCGTCTATGTGGGCCATAGTTTTGGAACTGAGCTTATTGAAGAGGCTAATGATGCATACCAACGAACACAAAAAGTTAACTGATAAAATTTACAGTTGACTCTCTACATCTCGAGATAGAGATAGAGAGAGAGAGAGAGAGAGAGAGAGAGAGAGAGAGAGAGAGAGAGAGAGAGAGAGAGAGAGAGAGAGAGAGAGAGAGAGAGAGAGAGAGAGAGAGAGAGAGAGAGAGAGAGAGAGAGAGAGAGAGAGAGAGAGAGAGAGAGAGAGAGAGAGAGAGAGAGAGAGAGAGAGAGAGAGAGAGAGAGAGAGAGAGAGAGAGATGAGAGAGAGAGAGAGAGAGAGAGAGAGAGAGAGAGAGAGAGAGAGAGAGAGAGAGAGAGAGAGAGAGAGAGAGAGAGAGAGAGAGAGAGAGAGAGAGAGAGAGAGAGAGAGAGAGAGAGAGAGAGAGAGAGAGAGAGAGAGAGAGGGAGAGAGAGAGAGGAGAGAGAGAGAGAGAGAGAGAGAGAGAGAGAGAA